>NC_042973.1:8166957-8206549 GCF_901001165.1 Salmo trutta | reverse complement strand
AGAGAGAGAGAGAAAGAGAGAGAGATGGATAGAGAGAGAGGGGAACAATAGAAGGGGAGATAGATAGAGAGAGATAGATAGAGAGAGATAGATAGAGAGAGAGATAGAGAGAGAGGGGAACAATAGAAGGGGGAGAGAGAGAGAGAGAGAGAGATAGATAGAGAGGGGGAGATTAGAGAGAGAGGGGGGGAGATAGAGAGAGAGAGAGGGGGAGATAGAGAGAGAGAGAGGGGGAGAGATAGAGAGAGAGAGAGGGGGAGATAGAGAGAGAGAGGGGGAGATAGAGAGAGAGAGAGGGGGGGAGATAGAGAGAGGGGGAGATAGAGAGGGGGAGATAGAGGGAGAGAGAGAGAGGGGGGGGGAGATAGAGAGAGAGAGAGAGAGGGGGGAGATAGAGAGAGGGGGAGATAGATAGAGGGGGGAGATAGAGAGAGAGAGGGGGGAGATAGAGAGGGGGGAGATAGAGAGAGAGATAGAGAGAAACAATAGAAGGGGGAGATAGAGAGAGAGATAGAAACAATAGAAGGGGGAGATAGATAGAGAGGGGGGGAGAGAGAGATAGAGAGAGAGGAACAATAGAAGGGGGAGATAGATAGAGAGAGAGGAACAATAGAAGGGGGAGATAGATAGAGAGAGAGAAACAATAGAAGGGGGAGTCATTGTGAGTCAACGTACAGCCAGTGTTTAACCAACTATGTACCGACTACGTTTCTGTCGATGAGTGCAACTGCCAAATGAATACCTAGCACAAAACCTTAAGGGGGACCAAGAAAGGTTGCATTTAAAAAAAAGGATATGAATTAGTGGCCTGGTGTGGCCCCCTCCACTACTGTACCTGCACGCTCGGCCTTGAGGGTGTCCCACACGTTGCAGTTGAAGTCGTCGTAGCCGGCCAGCAGCAGACGGCCACTCTTGGAGAAGGCCACTGAGGTGATGCCGCAGATGATATTGTCGTGCGAGTACATCATCAGCTCCTGGTCGGCGCGCAGGTCGAACAGGCGGCAGGTGGCGTCGTCCGAGCCCGTGGTAAAGGCGTTGCCGTTGGGGAAGAACTGTGCCACAGAGACAGAGAGAATGGGTTAGGTATAGTGAATGAAGTTATAACAGAGAGAATGGGTTAGGTATAGTGAATTAAGTTATTATTACAGTGTACTTTGTCTTATACATTTTCTATACTCATTGCTTTATCTAATGTGACATGATGTTTTATAATAATCTATGTTAGTGTAAGGTGATCGTGATGCTAAATGTACATTTCCTTCTTCGGCTGGACAAAGTAAAATTCGAGGGCGCATCACTTTAACACGACGTGGTCAAGGAAGTACAAATACCCCAACCAGTTACAGTACATACGGGTCGCTCCACAAATAGAGTACATTTGGCTTTGATATTTCAAGTAGAAATTGTGCAGCTTATTACTCTTTATTGTTTTGAAAAAGACTCATCAAATCCAAATATAAAAAAATAAATTGTGCACCAATATCGAATTTTAAAAAGCCTGTTATATTAAATGAAGTGTCTCTTAATATAGAAATCATTTTTAATATGAATAAAGACTTGCTAATGTGCCAAAAATCAGCATTTTGACATGTCCCTCGTCATGTTATTCCGACTTCTTTCATTGCAGAGCCCTAGTTATGTTCTTGCTTTGATAAAATCATTCCTAAAAAGGATTTATTTATTTCATGTGATTTAGTGATTCATTTTACGTCTTGAATGAGCAGTGAGTTCCAGTGAGTAGAACAGCACTTGCCCAGTAAGAATTTTCTGTAAAAGCTGTTCACCACTGGAACCAACTTCCAGAATGGTTAAAATGTGTGGCTAGTTGGCAAGATCGAGATACCTAGAATTATACAGATAATAGTCAAATCGTGTTTTTTTTCCCCTTGTTTTTTTTTGTGGTGGAAAACGGAGTGCATGAAACATAACACATCAACCAGAATGAATTGAATTGTTAAAATATTTCTAGGCTGTTTGTGAAGCTTTCATTCAATTGCCCCTCCCTGTTGCACACAACAAGCTTCCATTCCCCCTGTCACAAGGGGATTCATGGCACATTTAAAATAAAAGCCTCAGTGATACAGTCTAACCTGTTACTTAATGGCACTTAGTCTTTTTTTTTTAACATTTTACCCCTTGAGACGGGAAAACATGTTTTTTTTAATTAAGTTGAACATGTACTCTTTATGACAGAATGTAAAAATGTGATGAAATTACGTTTTTTTTTTTTACCAAGTTAAACTACCCAAAATGTAGTCTATTTGTAGAAAGACCCATTAGTTTCCTTATATCCTACAATCCATTTTCAGGATGTCTTCTTTTTACTTGAATAAGAATCAGATTACATTGTCAGACAAATTTGTATCGTTTTCTGGCGATGTTAGCAAAAAAAGTGAATATGATATACCAAATATAATATTTGTGGTATCTGGTCTGGAAATCTTTATGATAACATGTTTGTGTGCTGTATGTTAATTACCATCCTACAACGTAAAAGTTATTCATATCAAAACACTACAGTGAGGGAAAAAAGTATTTGATCCCGTGCTTATTTTGTACGTTTGCCCACTGACAAAGAAATGATCAGTCAATAATTTTAATGGTAGGTTTATTTGAACAGTGAGAGACAGAATAACAACAAAAAAATCCAGAAAAACGCATGTCAAAAATGTTATAAATTGATTTGCATTTTAATGAGGGAAACAAGTATTTGACCCCTCTGCAAAACATGACTTGGTGGCAAAACCCTTGTTGGCAATCACAGAGGTCAGACGTTTCTTGTAGTTGGCCACCAGGTTTGCACACATCTCAGGAGGGATTTTGTCCCACTCCTCTTTGCAGATCTTCTCCAAGTCATTAAGGTTTCGAGGCCGACGTTTGGCAACTCGAACCTTCAGCTCCCTCCACAGATTTTCTATGGGATTAAGGTCTGGAGACTGGCTAGGCCACTCCAGGACCTTAATGTGCTTCTTCTTGAGCCACTCCTTTGTTGCCTTAGCCGTGTGTTTTGGGTCATTGTCATGCTGGAATACCCATCCATGACCCATTTTCAATGCCCTGGCTGAGGGAAGGAGGTTTTCACCCAAGATTTGACGGTACATGGCCCCGTCCATCGTCCCTTTGATGCGGTGAAGTTGTCCTGTCCCCTTAGCAGAAAAACACCCCCAAAGCATAATGTTTCCACCTCCATGTTTGACGGTGGGGATGGGGTTCTTGGGGTCATAGGCAGCATTCCTCCTCCTCCAAACACGGCGAGTTGAGTTGATGCCAAAGAGCTCCATTTTGGTCTCATCTGACCACAACACTTTCACCCAGTTGTCCTCTGAATCATTCAGATGTTCATTGGCAAACTTCAGACGGGCATGTATATGTGCTTTCTTGAGCAGGGGGACCTTGCGGGCGCTGCAGGATTTCAGTCCTTCACGGCGTAGTGTGTTACCAATTGTTTTCTTGGTGACTATGGTCCCAGCTGCCTTGAGATCATTGACAAGATCCTCCCGTGTAGTTCTGGGCTGATTCCTCACCGTTCTCATGATCATTGCAACTCCACGAGGTGAGATCTTGCATGGAGCCCCAGGCTGAGGGAGATTGACAGTTCTTTGTGTTTCTTTCATTTGCAAATAATCGCACCAACTGTTGTCACCTTCTCACCAAGCTGCTTGGCGATGGTCTTGTAGCCCATTCCAGCCTTGTGTAGGTCTACAATCTTGTCCCTGACATCCTTGGAGAGCTCTTTGGTCTTGGCCATGGTGGAGTTTGGAATCTGATTGATTGATTGCTTCTGTGGACAGGTGTCTTTTATACAGGTAACAAACTGAGATTAGGAGCACTCCCTTTAAGAGTGTGCTCCTAATCTCAGCTCGTTACCTGTATAAAAGACACCAGGGAGCCAGAAATCTTTCTGATTGAGGGGGTCAAATACTTATTTCAAATACTTATTTCCCTCCCTCATCACCTCTGTGATTGCCATCAAGGGTTTTGCCACCAAGTACTAAGTCATGTTTTGCAGAGGGAGGTCAAATACTTATTTCCCTCATCAAAATGCAAATCAATTTATAACATTTTTGACATGTGTTTTTCTGGATTTTGTTGTTGTTATTCTGTCTCTCACTGTTCAAATAAACCTACCATTAAAATTATAGACTGATCATTTCTTTGTCAGTGGGCAAACGTACAAAATCAGCAGGCGATCAAATACTTTTCCCCCTCACTGTATATAACTCCTAGGCCTACTACTCACGCAGACAGCGTTGATGTCGGACACGTGGCCAGTGAAGGACTGCCTGCACATGCCGTCCCGGACATCCCACAGCTTGGAGGAGGCGTCACAAGCCCCCGACACAAAGGTCTTGAAGTCGGGACTGAGGGACAGGCTCATCACGTCCCCAGTGTGGCCCGTAAAGCTGGTGGCCATCTGACCCGTCTCGATGTCCCATAAAGCACTGATACAGAGAGGCGGCGGGGGGGGGGGGGGGAGAGGAGGTATGAGGGTACAGGGAGATGTTGACTTGAAATGATTGGATGCTGAATGGGGAGGTGGACTGGTTGCTCCTGTGTGTGTGTGTGTTACAGTCTGACACACACAGGTGTTAAGGTAAAAAGTGTTGAGTGGTACATCTGAGTATTGATTCTAGTGGGGTTAACGCCAGTGCTATATCTGAGTGTTGATTCTAGTGGGGTTAACGCCAGTGCTATATCTGAGTGTTGATTCTAGTGGGGTTAACGCCAGTGTTAATTCTAGTGGGGTTAACGCCACTGTTGATTCTAGTGGGGTTAACACCAGTGTTATATCTGAGTATTGATTCTAGTGGGGTTAACACCAGTGGGATTGAAATTGGCACCACGTGGTGAATAAATTAAATGTTATTTGAATCAAAGTGGAATCAACACTACATGGTGTTGTTGTTACTTGACTGAGTTGAATTAATTTCAATTTTTTATTTATTGTATTTAACCTTTATTTAACTAGGCAAGTCAGTTAAGAACAAATTCTTATTTACAACGACGGCCTACCCTGACCAACCCCTAACCCAGATGACGCTGGGCCAATTGTGCGCCGCCCTATGGGACTCCCAATCCCGGCCGGTTGTGATACAGCCTGGAATCAAACCAGGGTCTGTAGTGACGCTTCTAGCACTGAGATGCAGTACCTTAGACCGCTGCACCACTTGGGAGCCCACTCTGTTAACTCTCTCTGCGTGAAAAAGACCTGGAAGGGGCCTCATAATCATTCTTCCCAGAATGCTTTGTTACAGGTATATAATATCTATGTTTCTGCATGCATATTGATTGATCTCATACTATACAAAGATAAATAACTATAACAATTCTAAACTAATCCACCTGTTACTGAAATGGTTGTTCCAGTTTAGATGGTTTAGGTCACGGATTGGCATTTGTTGGTCTGCGGAATGTGTAGAATTGCAGGAAATGAACTTTAAAACCTTCTAAAACAGTACTTGAGTACCCCTGATCTAGAGCGTCAAGTTGTGTTCTTCCTCCCACACTACATCAATAAACTCACCAGGTTGTGTCCCCGGAACTAGTGACAATCTGGTTGTCATCCAGGAAACGACAGCAAGACAAATAGCCTGAAAAATAGAGGTTGAAAATAACCACGCGGGCTAAATACACAGTATTAACATCAATACCATATTAAGTCATTACCGGTACATTTCATAGCGGATCTCAGAGCATCCTTTTTAAAATGAAATATTCTTAGTATAAGATAAACTAGGCTTGAACCAATCAAAGACGTTGATGAGTTGAAATTGTTCAATTTCCTCTCTAAAATGGCAGTATTCCGCCTCTTAAAAAAAGCCTTCTCCAGTGTGTACCTGTGTGTCCGGGCAGCTCGCGGGTGACACGCACGTTTCCCTCGCGGGTCTTCAGGCTGTAGATGGAGCAGATGTTGTCCAGGCCTCCACAGGCCACGTAGTTCCCAGAGGGCGCGTAGGCACAGGTCATCACCCAGGAGGAGCGTAGCGGGATGGCATGCATCTACGGAACACACACAAATTCTTGTTTAACGCTTGTTAGCTCCAGGGCTGCACAACAAAAATTCTGTCCATTCAGAAAGGACCAAATCCTAACTTGAGATCTGCACGCATAACCTGTATTTTGGCATCCAAAGTCCAAGTTATGTGTGCAGATCTTATGTTAGGATCTGTCCTGAAGTGAATTGACATTCAAATTCGGGAATAGAAATATCCTAGGAAATAAGAGGCAATTCTTTCAGGCTAATTCACTTTTTAATTTAACCTTTATTTAAGTCAGGGCGATTTCACTTCCTGATATGACCTAATTGGAAATTGAGTTGAACCCAACCATGCTTAACTTAATCACTCAGGAGTGGAATGTAAGACAGTATGCAGAAAATAACCAAGGACAACGAGGATAGCAATGTTTGCTACAGTGTGAGGTATTTTACTGGTGTCCGTTTGTCTTTGATGCTATTTGAGAGAGGGAATTTACACAGGTGCAGTATAAAATGTCTCACTATTTGAGAGAGGTTACACAGGTGCAGTATAATGTAAGTCTTACCTTGTTAGTTGTGTAACTATCCCAAATAATTAATTTTCCATCTTGGGAAGCGCTTACGAGTAACCTAGACGCCAGAGAGTATGGTTTCATTATATTGAAGGGTTTGACCCGTCACCACATCACACCGACATACAAAACAAAAAGAAATGGAACTAGTTAGAGGACACCTAATGCATGCATAACTAACGTAGCCAGAAAACCTTCTGCTTCCAAAGCAGTTTAAATGCGGTGTGACTCCAGAGACCCCCCCACCCCACTCTGGTGGGACACCCCACATGCCAGGATCGCTGTACGAGCCGTCCAGGATAGCGACCACTTTGGATTTCATGTAATATTAACTGCCTCAGTTATCTGAAAGGCGCTACAGTCGAGGGGAGGCAGGGAGAGACAGAGGGAGAGAGAAAGAGATAGGGAGAGAAAGGTGGAGAGACGGGGAAGGAAACCAATACAGCGGAAGAGGGAGGAAGAATAGAGAGGTAATGATAGAGAAAATTAGGGACAGAAAGAGAGAGGGAGATAGCCTACACCCCCCCCCCCCTATTTCCCTGCCACCCACTGTCTGTGTTTCCGTCTCTCCAGTGATAGGAAGTGGGTTGCCCCCCCCCATCTGTAGCGAGCCAAGCGCTCAATAAAGGGAGAGCTGTGCTGCTAAAATGTCAACTACTGTATATAAAATAAACACAGGCTGTTTGTCCTCCAGGTGGTTCACTCAGAGTGCAGACGCACAATCGGATGTATTTGGGAGGAGTAAGAATGAGCACCGGTAAAGCACACATACTTGTACTCCAATGGCTCACATTTAAAATCAGTTGATGCGACTGTACTTGTCCGCATGGCAACAGTACAGTGACTGGTTAAAATGTGCCACTGCTCTATGTGACGTAGTATTGAACTAGTAGCACATAGCTAGCTATGGATTCAATCCAGTTCTAACAGTGTAAGGAACTTTTATTTGACTTTCTGTCCAAAACCCACAGGACACGAGCAGCCAGTGCTTATTAAGAATATGGAGTTTTAGTAGTGGTGGTAGTAGTGGTGGTAGTAGTAGTGTAGTATAGCAGCCGTAGTGGTAGTAGTATATTAGTAGTATAGTAGCAGTAGTGGTACAAACTAGTAGTAGTACTAATAATAATACATTTCATTTCTATAGTGCTTTTCATTAGAGTTACCTCATAGGACTTAGGCAAAAATAAAAGGACAAAAATAACAGTATCAATAGAAGTATAGTAGTAGAAGTATTGTAGTAGTATAAATAGTGTAGAAGTAGTATAAGTATTATATCAATAGAAGTATTGTAGTAGTATAATGATTATGCCAATAGAAGCATAGTAATAGTATAGTAGTAGTAGATGTATAGTAGTAGTAGTAGACCTATAGTAGTAGTAGTAGACGTATAGTAGTATAAGTATAATAGTAGTACAGTATTAGTATAAGTATAGTAGTATTATATAAGTAGTAGTATTGTAGAAGTATTATGTCAATATAAGTATAGTAGCAGTATAGAAGTAGTAGTATAGCAGTAGTAGAATTATAGTAGTAGCACAAGTATAGTAGAAGTATAGTAGTAGTAGTAAAGTAAAGTAGAACTATTGTAGTAGTATAGTATACGTATTGTAGTAGTAGTAGTCGTACTATGTTATCGGTAGTAGTAGAAGTATAGTAGTAGTAGAAGTACTGTAGTAGTAGTATAGTAGTAGTAGAAGTAGTATAATTATTGTAGTAGTAGACGTATTGTTGTTGTAGTAGTATAGAAGTAGTAGTAGAAGTATTGTAGTAATAGTAGTAGTACTATAAATATGGTAGTAGTAGTAGTAGTAGAAATATTATAGTAGTAGTAGAAGTATTGTAGTAGTAGTATTGTAGTAGTTGAAGTATTGTTGTAGTAGTAGAAGTATAGTAGTGCTATAGTATCAGAAGTAGCATTGCCAGACCTGGAGTCGGTGCCCCAGTGCATTGCATAGATCTTGGCAAGGTGGCCCCTGAGAGTACGCCGCGTCCTCATCTGTATCCGGCCCACTGAGTCCAGACCAGCTGTGATCTGCCAAGACACCAGGCCCAAAGGAAACATCATCAGCATAATCCACCACAGTCTTTCATAAACTTCAGGCTAGTCTGGAGTTCAATCCAAATATGTCAATGTTATTTCATAGCCTAATAGCTACACCATTTGCTTTATAGCTATGTTTGTTTCATAGCTATTTGAGTCTTAGCTTAGTGGTTAATATTTAATCATGGTAAGACTAGAAACACCCTGGGATTTCAGATGGTCAAAAGAGGCTCAAATTCAAGCGTAACAATTTACTTCCTTATCCTGAAACCCTGCTTACTGATTGCGATTGGAAGGAGACCAACAGGTCATGTATATGTAGATGGTGGTAAATGTTTGGCTGTATCAAGCAAATAAGATAGCTTGATCCAAGCTATAACATGCACTTATTTCTACGTACAGTTGAAGTCAGAAGTTTACATACACCTTAGCCAAATACATTTAAACTCAGTTTTTCACAATTCCTAACATTTAATCCTAGTAACAATTCCCTGTCTTAGGTCAGTTAGGATCAACACTTTATTTTAAGAACGTGAAATGTCAGAATAATAGTAGAGAGAATGATTTATTTCAGGTTTTATTTCATCACATTCCCAGTGAGTCAGAATTAGTATTTGGTAGCATTGCCTTTAAATTGTTTAACTTGGGTCAAACTTTTTTGGGTAGCCTTCCACAAGCTTCCCACAATAAGTTGGGGGAATTTTGGCCCATTCCTCCTGACAGAGCTGGTGTAACTGAGTCAGGTTTGTAGGCCTCTTTGCCCGCACACGCTTTTTCAGTTCTGCCAACAAATATTCTATGGGATTGAGGTCAGGGCTTTGTGATGACCACTCCAATACCTTGACTTTGTTGTCCTTAAGGCATTTTGCTACAATTTTGGAAGTATGCTTGGGGTCATTGTCCATTTGGAAAACCCATTTACAACCGAGCTTTAACTTCCTGACTGATGTCTTGAGATGTTGCTTCAATATATCCACATAACTTTCCTGCCTCATGATGCCATCTATTTTGTGAAGTGCACCAGTCCCTCCTGCAGCAAAGCACCCCCACAACCTGATGCTGCCACCCCCGTGCTTCACGGTTGGGATGGTGTTTTTCGGCTTCCAAGCTTCCCCCTTTTTCCTCCAAACATAATGATTGTCATTATGGCCAAACAGTTCTATTTTTGTTTCATCAGACCAGAGGACATTTCTCAAAAGAGTACGATCTTTGTCCCCATGTTCAGTTGCAAACCGTAGTCTGTCTTTTTAATGGCGGTTTTGGAGCAGTGGCTTCTTCCTTGCTGAGCAGCCTTTCAGGTTATGTCGATATAGGACTCGTTTTACTGTGGATATAGATACGTTTGTACCTGTTTCCTCCAGCATCTTCACAAGGTCCTTTGTTGTTGTTCTGGGATTGATTTGCACTTTTCGCACCAAAGTATGTTCATCTCTAGGAGACAGAACGCGTTTCCTCCCTGACCGGTATGACGGCTGCGTGGTCCCATGGTGTTTATACTTGCGTACTATTGTTTGTACAGATGAATGTGGTACCTTCAGGCGTTTGGAAATTGCTCCCAAGGATGAACCAGGCTTGTGGAGGTCTACAAATTTGTTTTCTGAGGTCTTGGCTGATTATTTTGATTTTCCCATGATGTCAAGCAAAGAGGCACTGAGTTCGAAGGTAGGCCTTGAAATACATCTACAGGTACACCTCCAATTGACTCAAATTATGTAATTTAGCCTATCAGAAGCTTCTAAAGCCATGACATCATTTTCAGGAATTTTCCAAGCTGTTTAAAGGCACAGTCAACTTAGTGTATGTAAACTTCTGACCCACTGGAATTGTGATACAGTGAATTATAAGTGAAATAATCTATCTGTAAACAATTGTTGTAAAAATTACTTGTGTCATGCACAAAGTAGATGTCCTAACCAACTTGCCAAAACTATAGTTTGTTAACAAGAAATTTGTGGAGTGGTTGAAAAACGAGTTTTAATGACTCCAACCTAAGTGTATGTAAACTTCCGACTTAAACTGTAAGTAAATATGTAATCTCAATTTGTTGAATCCTTTACCTGTGAAAGAGTGGAGTCACTACAGGCTTTCCTAGCATCCTGTAAAACAACAGCAGCAACATGGCAAAGTTCAGAGTTTTGAGAGACTGAAAGAACATGTAAGGTGCTAAGGAAACAGAGTATATCAGATAGCAGTTCCAGTATGAATATAATATGATTTGAATGGCTGATAGATAAATGCCAAGGAATGGCATCAAATGCTTATCTGAAACAATATTCTGCAAAGATCTTTACGGTTTAGATTTCTCAAGTCATGGATTCAATACACACACACACACACACACACACACACCCCATACCCGGATTTGATTGCGTAGTTGCTCTGCTTCCTGCCGTAACTGTTCCAGCTCACTCATTGTCCCTCTGTGATGTGTTCAGGAATACTGGGTTTGTAAAAAAAAACACACACACACAGACGAGTTGATACCTGCAAAACACAGACAGACAAACCTTCAGAGGAGCACTTCCCTGAGCTGGAACAAACACGGACATCCTGTGGATGGGGCTGCTTTGGCCTAAGTGGAGGGGCGATAGCCTGTACCCAGACATAGGCAGCCTGTACCCAGACACAGGCACCACTAGGGGAGGCCCGGGTCTTCAATCCCCTCCAGTCTGGTTCAAAAGGTCATATAGACGCACAAGACTCTGACCTTTTCCACTCAATCAGGCCTGGTGTTTTGAACTGTGCTGGTTTAGCTCCATGCCAGGCCCTGCCATTGATTGTTTGAATATGATTTGATGTGCAAATGAAGGGTGTAACTGTACTATAACACTAGGCGGCTGTGTGTGTGTGTGTGTGTGTGTGTGTGTGTGTGTGTGTGTGTGTGTGTGTGTGTGTGTGTGTGTGTGTGTGTGTGTGTGTGTGTGTGTGTGTGTGTGTGTGTGTGTGTGTGTCACCACTTCCTTTACCTAGGGGAGCCCGAATGTGGGTCATGGAGCACTCTTCAGAAATGTTTGGAGTGCCAGGACCCTTTCATTTTGCAGCATTCTATCCAGAATCAAATGTATTTATAAAGCCCTTTTTACATCAGATGATGTCACAAAGTGCTATACAGAAACCCAGCCTAAAACCCCAAACAGCAGGCAATGCAGATGTGGTGCGATGCAACCCTGGATTAGTGTTTAAGTTCCATTTCGATAATTTAGCAATTAGTCTGCTAGGGAATTGATTTGTTCCACATTGGAAAATAAATAATGCTCGTGAGAGAATGTGCAAAGCTGTCATCAAGGCAAAGGGTGATAGATTTTGATTTGTTTAACACTTTTTTCATATGTGTTATTTCATAGTTTTGATGTCTTCTTATTCTACAATGTAGAAAATAGTAAAAATAAAGAAAACCCCTGAAATGAGTAGGTGTGTCCAAAATTTTGAATGGTACTGTGTGTGTGTGTGTGTGTGTGTGTGTGTGTGTGTGTATGTATGTATATATATATACTGCTCAAAAAAATAAAGGGAACACTTAAACACAATGTAACTCCAAGTCAATCACACTTCTGTGAAATCAAACTGTCCACTTAGGAAGCAACACTGATTGACAATAAATTTCACATGCTGTTGTGCAAGTGGAATAGACAACAGGTGGAAATTATAGACAATAAGCAAGACACCCCCAATAAAGGAGTGGTTCTGCAAGTGGAGACCACAGACCACTTCTCAGTTCCTATGCTTCCTGGCTGATGTTTTGGTCACTTTTGAATGCTGGCGGTGCTTTCACTCTAGTGGTAGCATGAGACGGAGTCTACAACCCACACAAGTGGCTCAGGTAGTGCAGCTCATCCAGGATGGCACATCAATGCGAGCTGCGGCAAGAAGGTTTGCTGTGTCTGTCAGCGTAGTGTCCAGAGCATGGAGGCGCTACCAGGAGACAGGCCAGTACATCAGGTGACGTGGAGGAGGCCGTAGGAGGGCAACAACCCAGCAGCAGGACCGCTACCTCTGCCTTTGTGCAAGGAGGAGCAGGAGAAGCACTGCCAGAGCCCTGCAAAATGACCTCCAGCAGGCCACAAATGAGTATGTGTCTGCTCAAACGGTCAGAAACAGACTCCATGAGGGTGGTATGAGGGCCCGACGTCCACAGGTGGGGGTTGTGCTTACAGCCCAACACCGTGCAGGACGTTTGGCATTTGCCAGAGAACACCAAGATTGGCAAATTCGCCACTGGTGCCCTGTGCTCTTCACATATGAAAGCAGGTTCACACTGAGCACGTGACAGACGTGACAGAGTCTGGAGACGCCGTGGAGAACGTTCTGCTGCCTGCAACATCCTCCAGCATGACCGGTTTGGTGGTGGGTCAGTCATGGTGTGGGGTGGCATTTCTTTGGGGGGCCGCACAGCCCTCCATGTGCTCGCCAGAGGTAGCCTGACTGCCATTAGGTACCGAGATGAGATCCTCAGACCCCTTGTGAGACCATATGCTGGTGCGGTTGGCCCTGGGTTCCTCCTAATGCAAGACAATGCTTTACCTCATGTGGCTGGAGTGTGTCAGCAGTTCCTGCAAGAGGAAGGCATTGACGCTATGGACTAGCCCGCCCGTTCCCCAGACCTGAATCCAATTGAGCACATCTGGGACATCATGTCTCGCTCCATCCACCAACGCCACGTTGCACCACAGACTGTCCAGGAGTTGGCGGATGCTTTAGTCCAGGTATGGGAGGAGATCCCTCAGGAGACCATCCGCCACCTCATCAGGAGCATGCCCAGGTGTTGTAGGGAGGTCATACAGGCACGTGGAGGCCACACACACTACTGAGCCTCATTTTGACTTGTTTTAAGGACATTACATCAAAGTTGGATCAGCCTGTAGTGTGGTTTTCCACTTTAATTTTGAGTGTGACTCCAAATCCAGACCTCCATGGGTTGATAAATTGGATTTCCATTGATTATTTTTGTGTGATTTTGTTGTCAGCACATTCAACTATGTAAAGAAAAAAGTATTTAATGAGATTATTTCATTCATTCAGATCTAGGATGTGTTATTTTAGTGTTCCCTTTATTTTTTTGAGCACTGCAGGGTCTCTGCAGAGACCCTGCAGAGCCTTTGACGTCACCATTAAGCATAACATTATGCACATAAGCTTAATCGGGGCCGATGGCGATTAAGGCAGTCCCCCCCACACCCCTCTGATCCAGAGGGGTTGGGTTATATGTGGAAGACACATTTCGGTTGAATGCATTGTTGTGCAACTGATTAGATATCCCCTTTGCCTTTCCCATTTCTGAGGCTCTCTCTGAATCTAATAATCCATATTCAGTGGTGTGTGGGACTGGCCGAGTAGCTGTCCTCCAGTGGTGGTGGTGGACTGGGAGTAGGGCTGGGCGGTATACCGTCTTTTACTATATACCGGTATTGATGCACGGACCGGTTTGGGTTTTTACCTTATATAATAGGTATTTGAAGGTTCGGTTTGTTAAATGTGATACACCGTGTGTAGTTATCTCTCTCTCTATGCTGCTCTCCACACAGACCTAGACCTGCCCCGTCACGCAACGAGCACATTTGTTGTTGCTCGACTACAAGACACTTGGGTTCAGTGTGCAGCACCTGCAACAATGTTGATGACTACGATGCGGTTTCCACTTTGCTTCTTAATATAAATCCACAAGCGTTCTATAATTACACTTAGTTCGTGTTTCTTACATCTGCGAACAGCTAGTTTGTCTTTTCTTAGCAAGTTGTGGCTAAATCGTGTTAGGTGCTAATGCTAATCGCTAGTTAGCTGGCTAGCTAATAAATGTACTGCATCAGAGCAAACGTAGCTAACTATACAGCCTAATACCAGTGATGGGGTAGGCCTAAATCAGTAGGTTGTTTGTGCAACAGTATATTCTAAATCAAAGAGGAATAGGTGAAGCATGAATATGTTAGCTACATGAAGTAGCTAAGATAAAATATTTAATGTAGCTAAAGATTATAGGGTCCCCTGGGAAACACTGACCAACACTTTGGTTCCTAACCTGTGACAATAACTCCTCCCTGGCATTTTCATTCGTTGTCATTTCAAATATTGTACTCAAAGTGCCCACTATTATCTTCTAACTATTGAATTAGAATAATTGTAACGAGTGCACTGAGAGTCAGGAAGCAAGTTCAGGGAGTGAGTGATTTAATCAATAAATGAAACATAAAATAAAACCAGAACCACGAACAATGCACAGACATGAAACAGAAACAATGACGCCTGGGGATGGAACCAAAATGAGTGACATATATAGGGAAGGTAATCAGGGAAGTGATTGGAGTCCAGGTGAGTCTGACGTAACGATGGTGACAGGTCTGCGCCATAATGAGCAGCCTGGTGACGTAGAGGCCACCTGACAATAATCATTATTTTTCCATGATTCCAACAGTTCACCCAAGTGTTTTGATCTAAATCGGAAGTCAAATCACAATTGCAACATTTGGTTAAAAATAAGGCCTAGATTTTTTGCCTATACCTTGCAGCCCTACATGGCAGTAAGGAAATGATCTGAAATGAATGCAGGAAATAAAGAAATTGATACAATTATTTTTGGTTGAAGCTTAATTGAACAGTAGAAAACAAATCAGAATGGAGAAATACCTGTTGAAATCACTTACAAAGTCATGGCCAAAAATATTGGCACCCTTGCATTTTTTTCAAGTAACTCACAATTTTCCCTAAAAATAAGTTGAAACTGAACAAAGTATTTGGTCTCCACAATTCTTTATTTCACTGTTAATATTACAGAACCTTTGTTTTTGATTCAGAACTTAATATACCCATTTAAATCAGAAAATAAACAGAAATGGCATTGACAAAATTATTGACAACCTAGACTTAATATTTGGTAGCACAGCCTTTGGTACAAAATAACTGCAATCAAGTGCTTCCTAGCACCATCAATGAGCTTCCTGCACCTCTGTACTGGCAGTTTGGCCCACTCCTCTTGTGCAAACTGCTCCAGTTTTCCCAGATTAGAAGGGTGCCTTCTCCTAACTGCTGTTTTCAGATATCTCTACAAGTTTTCAATGGGATTTAGATTTGGACTCATTGCTGGCCACTTGAGAACAGTCCAGCGTTTTGTCTTGAACCATTCCTGGGTGCTTTTTGAAGTGTGCTTGTGGTCATTGTCCTGCTGGAAGTCCCATGACCTTCGATGGAGACCCAGCTTTCTGACATTGGGTCCAACATTGAACTCCAAAATACCTTGGTATTCACCTGATTTCATGATGCCGTGCACACGTTCAAGGCACCCAGTGCCGGAGGCAGCAAAGCAACCCCAGAACATCACTGAACCTCTTCCATGTTTGACTGTAGGGAAGGTGTTCTTTTCTTTGAAAGCTTAATTTTGTTTTCTGTAAACACAGAGATGGTGTGCTTTACCAAAAAGCTCTAATTTGGTCTCATTCTGTCCACAGGACATTCTCCTAGAAGGATTTTGCCATGTTCAGGTGTGTTTTGACAAATTGCAGTCAGGCTTTTATGTATTTCTCTCAGCAGTGGGGTCCTCCTGGGTCTCCTACCATATAACCCCCTTTCATTGAGTTAGCGACGGATGGTGCGAGTAGAAACTGTCGTAACTTGTGTCTGAAGGTCAGCTTGAATCTGTGTGGCAGTTGACCGAGGTACTTTCTCCACCACTCAAACAATCCTTCGCTGCAATCTTCCATCAAGTTTTCTCTTGCGGCCACGTCCAGTGAGGTTGGATACAGTGGCATTGGCCTTAAACTTCTTGATAACATGACGTATGGTGGAAACAGGAACATCAAGGTCTCTGGAGATGGACTTGTAGCCTTGAGATTGTTGCCAAACATGGACAATCTTGTGTCTAACCTCCTCAGATAATTCTCTGGTTTTCTTTATTTTGTCCATGCTCATTGCGGTACACAGTGACACAAAACAGGAAAATTAGTCCTTTTCTCTACTCAAACTGGTTGAATATGTGATTTTTAAACTGCAGGCACCTTTCAACTCCCCATATGTGAGTTCAATTCCAAAGTAAATGAGAATCACCTGCTTGAAATCTAATTATTTCTAACAACTTCTAGAAGGGCCCAATAATATTGTCTGGGCCATTTTAGGATTTATTTTAGTAAATTATTTCGATTTTTTTTGGTTTGTTCAATTGCACACTGAAGACATACATATGTGGATACCAAAATATGTTTTAATTTCAACAGTTTTCTAGACAAAATGGTGCATTATTTGAAAAAAGTACAAGGGTGCCAATATTTTTGTCCACGACTGTATGTGTTGCACCCTAGGGTCACGCACTACTCATGAAGCAAATTTTTTTACTTTCATTATTCAAAAACATAAAAATACCGTCAAATACCGTAAACATTTAGAAAAATGAGGCCTCACAAGTGGCGCAGGGCTCTAAGGCACTGCATCGCATTGCTAGAGGTGTCGCTACAGATTCGGGTTTGATCCCGGGTGCGACTGGCTTTCGGTTTCAAATCTTCACCGCTGTTTGAACGTGCCTATTCCACCTTCTTTGAGCCTCTTTCTGACAAGAACTTCCACAGGCTTTCATACCGAAGGTTATACGAAGGTGATATAGCCTGCTAGGGGCTATATCACATGCTACCACGCTGAATCTTCCCTGACATCCACTCCATTAAACAACATCCAACTAGCATTAATGGATTTACAAGTTACACTTGCATCTGAAATTAGCATGCCCACTTTCAGTTCAAATTTTGAACTGTAGGGTAGTAATATATACCCATTTCCAGGTCACGTCATGAAAAGTTGCGAGCGCAGTTCGTCATTAGAAACCTCTTTGTTTACCTAGCAGTGGATACAATCGCATGCAACTTCAAATGCAGCTTGTGCAAGTTAACCTCTACAGGATTGGTGGGTCCCCCTCAGGATGATTGAGCTAACGTAGGCTAATGCGATTAGCATGAAGTTGTAAGTAACAAGAACATTTCCCAGGACATAGACATATCTGATATGGACAGAAAGCTTACATTCCTGTTAATCTAACTGCGCTTTCCAATTTACAGTAGCTATTACAGTGAAATAATGCCATGCTATTGTTTGAGGAGAGTGCACAGTTATGAACTTGAAAAGTTTGGTGTCATTACACCAATTAGGCACATTTGGGCAGTCTTGATTTGGAACAGAAATGCAATGGTTCATTGGATCAGTCTAACATTTTGCACATACAGTGCTGCCATTTAGTGGCCAAAATCTAAATTACGCCTGGGCTAGAATAATACATTATGGCCTTTCTCTTGCATCCTGCTAGAGAACCTTCGATGTCGGGACGTGCACGCATCACTCGAAAAGGGCTCTATTGGGAGTATTGTCTGTGTGTCTCACACAAACCCTCTTATGGTCACAAGGCCACTAACTTCACCTCTCCTGAGTATGTCACAATGTTAGACTTGACTGTAACCTAATCCTAAGGATTATCATGGTTTAGTATTATCTAGGGCTGTGATGGTCATGGAATTTTGGATGAGTTATTGGCCAGCCAAATGACTGCAGTCCCCGTAATAACCATTCAAATAGCGCCCCCCCCCAAAAAAAAACAACAAAAAAAAGAATAATAATAATATAAACACTACTGCTCAAAAGTTTGGGGTCACTTAGAAATATCCTTGTTTGTGAAAGAAAAGCACATTTTTTGTCTATTAAAATAACATCAAATTGATCAGCAATACAGTGTAGACATTGTTAATGTTGTAAATGACTATTGTAGCTGGAAACAGCTGATTTTTTATGGAATATCTACATAGCGTACAGAGGCCCATTATCAGCAACCATCACTCCTGTGTTCCAATGGCACGTTGTGTTAGCTAATCCAAGTTTATCATTTTAAAAGGCTAATTGACCACTAGAAAACACTTTTGCTATTATGTTAGCACAACTGAAAACTGTCATCCTGATTAAAGAAGCAATAAAACTGCCCTTCTTTAGACTAGTTGAGTATCTGGAGTATCAGCATTTGTGGGTTCGATTACAGGCTCAAAATGGCCAGAAACAAAGCACTTTCTTCTGAAACTCGTCAGTATATTCTTGTTCTGAGAAATGAAGGCTATTCCATGCGAGAAATTGCCAAGAAACTGAAGATCTCGTACAACGCTGTGTACTATTCCCTTCACAGAACAGAGCAAACTGGCTCTAACCAGAATAGAAAGAGGAGTGGGAGGCCCGGTGCACAACAGGAAAAGTACATTAGAGTGTCTAGTTTGAGAAACAGACGCCTCACAAGTCCTCAACTGGCAGCTTCATTAAATAGTACCTGCAAAACACCAGTCTCAATGCCAACACTGAAGAGGCGACTCCGGGATGCTGGCCTTTTAGGCAGAGTTGCAAAGAAAAAGCCATATCTCAGACTGGCCAATAAAAATAAAAGATTAAGATGGGCAAAAGAACACAGACACTGGACAGAGGAACTCTGCCTACAAGGCCAGCATCCCGGAGTCGCCTCTTCACTGTTGACGTTGAGACTGGTGTTTTGTGGGTACTATTTAATGGGTGTGGCTGAAATAACAGAATCCACTAACTTGAAGGTGTGTCTACATACTTTTGTATACAGTACCAGTCAAAGGTTTAGACACACCTACTCTTTACAGGGTTTTTCTTTCTTTTTACTATTTCCTACATTGTAGAATAATAGTGAAGACATCAAAACTATGAAAAAACACATATGGAATCATGTAGTAACCAAAAAAAAGTGTTAAACAAATCAAAATATATTTTATATTTGAGATTCTTCAAAGTAGCCACCCTTTGCCTTGATGACAGCTTTGCACACTATATATGGAGATTATTTATTTAAGACGCACATTTTCCACTCTCCCCCTCTCCTGACTGCATGTGCTACATAGAAATAGAATAAATAGAACTGGCCATCCTCATTCAAGTCAATGATGGCATAATGGGTGGACTGGCAGCCATTGCAAGTGTACCCATAGGAGCAAAGCAGAAAGTCAAAGTAGGAAGTAAAAGCAGGAAGAGTACCCATCAATATGTGCTGTGATTTTTTTTTTTTAAATGAAACTCAATTAAAAGGTAGACTCAGCGATATGACGGAAATGCAGAAAGCAAACAGCATAGTGGGTCACACAAAAATGAAGACGTTTGTAGTGCAAGGCTCGGCTAAACTTCTCAGCTGTTTTGGTCCTGAACCTACCATGCTCTAACAGCGCAAAGCAAACCCAATGTACATGGCAGATACTGCGTGTGACTGTATGGGAGCAAAGTCTTGCATCTCGCTCATCTCAGTATCTGCGGCGCTGCTCGTGGCAAGGTCATTTTGCTAAGTCTACCTTTAACATTACTTGAAATGACCATTTCTACATTAGCATGGCATGTAGATTGTTTGCTACGAAACCTTGCTTGTTTCAGCAAAGGAGCAACAAAGTTAAATCACGTTAAGAGTCCACGCTACCACAGAAACGGAATCAACCACACCAATGCCAGGCTGTCCCGTCTTCAGTCAGCTGTTCGTTCCACCCCAAAAAAATCTAATGATATATACATTTTTCTTAACATTTTATTATTACGTTATGACCAATATTTTATATTCATGAAGGTCTTAATTCATAACCGTCAGTTACACAGTTATACGGTAATTGTGCCAGCCCTAAATGTATCCAGCTTTAAATTGAAGATTGGATTGATTTTCAAAGTAACATTGTCTCTGGTGAATAGGTATTGCTGTCTGAATAGGACTTATTCATGTGTAACGGTTTGATCTGATATGTGATAGGTGAATAGGTATTGCTGTCTGAATAGGACTTATTAATGTGTAACGGTTTGATCTGATATGTGATAGGTGAATAGGTATTGCTGTCTGAATAGGACTTATTCATGTGTAACGAATGGGTTTGATCTGATATGTGTGTTATTTCGTGTTAAACCCCTGTAACAGGTCGGTCAAACGCCATGTTTGTAAGAATGTTATTGCGAATTAAACATTGTGTGTGTGTGTGTGTGTGTGTGTGTGTGTGTGTGTGTGTGTGTGTGTGTGTGTGTGTGTGTGTGTGTGTGTGTGTGTGTGTGTTTATACGCATGTGTGTTGTGTGTGAGCAGGTGCTTTGGTTTTGGGATGACTGGTGTGTACATGCATATGCGCAGTTAAAAAAAAAAAAAATGACTAGGCAACAAATTCTTATTTACAATGACGGCCTACACCGGCCAAATCCAGATGCCGCTGGGCCAATTGTTCGCCGCCCTATGGGACTCCCAATCACGGCCGGATGTGATACAGCCTGGATTCGAACCAGGGACTGTAGTGACACATCTAGCACTGAGATGCAGTGCCTTAGACCACTGCGCTACTCGGGAGCAATCTCCAATAGGGTGATGCATAGTTGCCAAGAGGTGGACATGACCTAAACCTGTGTGAAGACGAAAGGAGACTAGGAAGCCCTACCAGGTGACAACTTGTTCACTTCCCATAATGACTATTCCAAACATCTGGAGAATTATATCACGCAAATTGACTGCCCAGATAGGCTAATTCTTTCCCAGACAAGCTGAGTATTTACACGGCTCTAGTGCAGACATAAGGAAATGCAGGAAATGCATATGATAGATGCATATCAATCGTGATCTTCATATCTTCTCTAATAAATAATTTGCCACTTATCGCAATGCCACTGTAACAAGATAAACCTTACTAAAACATACCCAGTATGTTTTTGTTCTATTGCCTACCCGTTCACAAACAGCTACAGTATTACAAGTCGAAGTTTACATACTATGATAACAGCATTGGTAATGCTGTTTACAACACTGCATTACCTTAACCGGTCTGGTTTGAGGCCTTATTAAACATGTCATGTCAGAATATTGTTTTAAACTGTATCATACTGCAGATGTACTGTATAAACAATAACTACAGCAAAAACAAACAGTGCTCTAGTTACAAGACTAGACCACAGGCGTATTGTAAGAAACTATAGGAAAATGGCTATCATTTTAATGCGGATTGTGGATACAATCAGAGATATAGGATATATGAAAGTTACAACTCTGTTACAATATTGTTACGTTGTAACAGCACCAACACTGAACTGGAAGGTTCTTCTCTGTTCTGACAGATTCTTGAACACGTGTTGCTTTGACAAAATGAAATATTGCGATAATTTATATCTCCAAACCCATATCAATGATCGTGGCAGGTATTTTCAAGACAACATATGCAGCAAATTAAGCAATATATGCGCCCCGTTACATTAGCAGGGTTGCTACAAGTTTCCGCTCAAATGAACAGAATGTCATCTACAATTGATTAATGTAAAAAAAAAAAATGACAAAAAAGGCATAGCACCGGTATGTTGCTCTACATATCTGAATGAGGCTTCGTTATTATACTCGTGAATAGTCTATTAATCTATAGCCTACCGTAGGTCGTTTATGTCCGTCAGACGTGCAAGGCCGCGTTTTGTTAACACCGAATTAACACCAATAAAAACTTCGGTGAGAAAAACAGCAAGCCTTGAAAGAGATATAAGTAGCTATTATGATGAACACTATTCAAAACATGGGGTTTTTTAATGTATCAATTCATCTCTTAATGTTTTGCAACCTCAATGCAAAACAAAGGCCGACATCAAACCGTATCGTATAGGGTGTACCCAAAGCAGGGAATAAAAGCAAGAAAATACCAAGGTTCAGCTCGCTTAGAACACGTTATTACCTGAAACGGGATTTTTATGGGACTGTCCACGTCGTTCCGATCAGTGTCACAATAGTCCGTTTTCAAATGGCAAACATGGTCTCGGTTGTGAAAGAAAATGTCAAGATAGCGGTATTAATTTTAAGAGAATTTAACTGATTTAAAGAGCCAGGGACTCGCGCAACTCGGTCAGGATTTGACAGAATGTTCACCAACCAATCTAATCACCACACCCATGAGGAAACTGGGAACATGGCAACAGCGCGCCGAGGGGTGCACTCACAGAGATGTACCTTATTTTCATCTGACCTATTCCTAAAACATGTTCAAACCTATTCATAAGACAATGTTTACATTTATTTCAGTGAGTTTGCTCTACTTACTTAAGTGTCCGTTTTTCTTGTACAAGAATGAGCAAATCAATCGTGTCGCAATAGCTTTGTTTTTACCCACAGGAAATGGTATTGTCTGTCAGGTCCCTTAATAAAAGGAAAGAACAAGAGTACAGGAAACAAATAGTTACGATGATGTGCGTAAAAAAAAGCTATTACAGAGGTCTGGATACATTTGATATTGTTTTAGAATGTTGAAGGAGCTTTAACCTGCCGACTGCATGTAATTATTACTTCATCATGTTGTATCGGTTACAGCTGAGCCACACAGTGGAAGGGAAGTGTGCAGTAAGAGGGGCGACTGAGTTCTTTACTATCACGAAATTCCAACATACTTCAGTGTTTACTTAAAACGTCAATCAGCAGTTGAAACAATATCAAAGCCGGTCCCCGCCCCTGTTAAGGTAAAACGCTGGGGTATGAGGTTGGAGAGATGTAACCACTCTCAAATTAATAACAGAGCTATGGATGTGAGGACTGAGCATCCATGATATCAAAATTATAAGTTTAACCATGTTTTGAAGCTATGTAGTGTTTGTTTACATTTACTTTGTTTACAAACGTTGGAGTAAAATAAGTTGATATTTTTGGTTCTGATGTGGTATGACAGTTGAATTAAGCTTATAAAATGTTATTGGTTACACATATTTAGCAGATGTTATTGCGGGTGTAGCGAAATGCTTGTGTTCCTATCTCCAACAGTGCAGTAATATCTAACAATTCACATCAATACACACAAATCTAAAAGTAAAAGAATGGAATTAAAATATATATAAATATTAGATCGGAGTGGCATTGACTAAAATACAGTAGAATAAAATACAGTATATACATATGACATGAGTAAACATTATTAAAGTGACTGGTGTTCCATTATTAAAGAGGCCAGTGATTCCAAGTCTATGTACAGTTGAAGTTGGAAGTTTACATAGGTTGGAGTTATTAAAACTCATTTTTCAACCATTTCACAAATGTCTCATTAACAACCTATACATTTTAGTCATTTAGCAGACGCTCTTATCCAGAGTGACTTATAGCAGTGAATGCATACATTTCATTTCATACTGCCCCCCCGTGGGAATTGAACCCACAACCCTGGTGTTGCAAACACCATGCTCTACCAACTGAGCCACTGGCAAGTCGGTTAAAACATCTACTTTGTGCATGACACAAGTCATTTTTCCAACAATTGTTTACAGACAGATTATTTCACTTATAATTCACTGTATCACAATTCCAGTGGGTCAGAAGTTTACATACACTAAGTTGACTGCGCCTTTAAACAGCTTGGAACATTCCACAAAATGATGTCATGGCTTTAGAAGCTTCTGACATCATTTGAGTCAATGGGAGGTGTACCTGTGGATGTATTTCAAGGCCTACCTTCGAACTCAGTGCCTCTTTGCTTGACATCATGGGAAAATCAAAATAAATCAGCCAAGACCCCAGAAAACGAATTGTAGACCTCCACAAGTCTGGTTCATCCTTGGGAGCAATTTCCAAATGCCTGAAGGTACCACATTCATCTGTACAAAAAATAGTACACAAGTATAAACGCCATGGGACCATGCAGCCGTCATACCGCTCAGGAAGGAGATGCGTTCTGTCTCCTAGAGATGAACGTACTTTGGTGCAAAAGTGCAAATCAATCCCAGAACAATAGCAAAGGACCTTGTGAAGATGCTGGAGGAAACAGGTACAAAATTATCTATATCCATAGTAAAACGAGTCCTAAATCGACATAACCTGAAAGGCCGCTCAGCAAGGAAGAAGCCACTGTTCCAAAACCGCCATTAAAAGCCAGACTACGGTTTGCAACTGCACATGGGGACAAAGATTGTAATTTTTGGAGAAATGTCCTCTGGTCTGATGAAACAAAAATAGAACTGTTTGGCCATAATGACCATCATTATGTTTGGAGGAAAAAGGGGGAGGCTTGCAAGCCGAAGAACACAATCCCAACCGTGAAGCACGGGGGTGGCAGCATCATGTTGTGGGGGTGCTTTGCTGCAGGAGGGACTGGTGCACTTCACAAAATAGATGGCATCATGAGGTAGGAAAACAATGACCCCAAGCATACTTCTAAAGTTATAGCAAAAAGGCTTAAGAACAACAAAGTCAAGGTATTGGAGTGGCCATCACACAGCCCTGACCTCATCCTATAAAACATTTGTGGACAGAACTGGAAAAGTGTGTGCGAGCAAGGAGGCCTACAAACCTGACTCAGTTACACCAGCTCTGTCAGGAGGAATGGGACAAAATTCACCCAACATATTGTGGGAAGCTTGTGGAAGGCTACCCAAAACGTTTGACCCAGGTTAAACAATTTAAAGGCAATGCTACCAAATACTAATTGAGTGTATATAAACTTCTGACCCACTGGGAATGTGATGAAAAAAATAAAAGCTGAAATCAGTAATTCTCTCTACTATTATTCTGCCATTTCACATTCTTAAAATAAAGTGGTGATCCTAACTGACCTAAGACAGGGAATTGTTACTAGGATTAAATGTCAGGAATTGTGAAAAACTGAGTTTAAATGTATTTGGCTAAGGTGTACAGTGAGGGAAAAAAGTATTTGATCCCCTGTTGATTTTGTATGTTTGCCCACTGACAAAGAAATTATCAGTCTATAATTTTAATGGTAGGTTTATTTGAACAGTGAGAGACAGAATAACAACCAAAAAGTCCAGAAAAACGCATGTCAAAATGTTTTGACATTTTAGCAGATGCTCTTATCCAGAGTGACTTACAGTACTGAATGCATACATTTCATTATTTTTTATTTTTTTGTACTGGCCCCCCGTGGAAATCGAACTCACAACCCTGGCATTGCACACACCATGCTGGCGTTGCAAACACCATGCTCTACCAACTGAGCCACAGGTAAGACTGAAGTGATTTGCATTTTAATGAGGGAAATAAGTATTTGACCCCTCTGCAAAACATGACTTAGTACTTGGTGGCAAAACCCTTGTTGGCAATCACAGAGGTCAGATATTTCTTGTAGTTGGCCACCAGGTTTGCACACATCTCAGGAGGGATTTTGTCCCACTCCTCTTTGCAGATCTTCTCCAAGTCATTAAGGTTTCGAGGCTGACGTTTGGCAACTCGAACCTTCAGCTCCCTCCACAGATTTTCTATGGGATTAAGGTCTGGAGACTGGCTAGGCCTCTTCAGGACCTTAATGTGCTTCTTCTTGAGCCACTCCTTTGCTGCCTTGCCATGTGTTTTGGGTCATTGTCATGCTAGAATACCCATCCACGACCCATTTTCAATGCCCTGGCTGAGGGAAGGAGGTTCTCACCCAAGATTTGACGGTACATGGCCCCGTCCATCGTCCCTTTGATGAGGTGAAGTTGTCCTGTCCTCTTAGCAGAAAAACACCCCCAATGCATTATGTTTCCACCTCCATGTTTGACGGTGGGGATGGTGTTCTTGGGGTCATAGGCAGCATTCCTCCTCCTCCAAACACGGCGAGTTGAGTTGATGCCAAAGAGCTCCATTTTGGTCTCATCTGACCACAACACTTTCACCCAGTTGTCCTCTGAATCATTCAGATGTTTATTGGCAAACTTCAGACGGGCATGTATATGTGCTTTCTTGAGCAGGGGGACCTTGCGGGCGCTGCAGGATTTCAGTCCTTCACGGCGTAGTGTGTTACCAATTGTTTTCTTGGTGACTATGGTCCCAGCTGCCTTGAGATCATTGACAAGATCCTCCCGTGTACTTCTGGGCTGATTCTTCACCGTTCTCATGATCATTGCAACTCCACAAGGTGAGATCTTGCATAGAGCCCCAGGCCGAGGGAGATTGACAGTTCTTTTGTGTTTCTTCCATTTGCGAATAATCGCACCAACTGTTGTCACCTTCTCGCCAAGCTGCTTGGCGATGGTCTTGTAGCCCAGTCCATCCTTGTGTAGGTCTACAATCTTGTCCCTGACATTCTTGGAGAGCTCTTTGGTCTTGGCCATGGTGGAGAGTTTGGAATCTGATTGATTGATTGCTTCTGTGGACAGGTGTCTTTTATACAGGTAACAAGCTGAGATTAGGAGCTCTCCCTTTAAGAGTGTGCTCCTAATCTCAGCTCGTTACCTGTATAAAAGATTCCTGGGAGCCAGAAATCTTTCTGATTGAGAGGGGGTCAAATACTTATTTCCCTCATTAAAATGCAAATCAATTTATAACATTTTTGACATGCTTTTTCCTGGATTTTTGTTGTTGTTATTCTGTCTCTCACTGTTCAAATAAACCTACCATTAAAATTATAGACTGATCATTTCTTTGTCAGTGGGCAAACGTACAAAATCAGCAGGGGATCAAATACTTTTTTCCCTCACTGTATGCAAACTTCCGACTTCAACTGTATATAGGGCTGTAGCCTCTAAGGTGCAGGGTCGGGTGGAAGTCGGCTAGTGATGGCTATTTAACAGTCTGATGGCCTTGAGATAGAAGCTGTTCTTCAGTCGCTCCGTCACAGCTTTGATGCACCTGTACTGACCTCGCCTTCTGGATGATAGCTGGTTTAACAGGCCGTGGGTGGTTGATGTCCTTGTTGATCTTTTTGGCCTTCCTGTGACATCGGGTGCTGTAGGTGTCCTAGAGAGCAGGTAGTTTGCCCCTGGTGATGCGTTGGGCAGTCTGCACCATCCTCTGGAGATCCCTGCGGTTGTGGGCGGTGCAGTTGCCGTACCAGGCGGTGATGCAGCCCGACAGGATGCTGTCAATTGTGCATCTGTAAAGATTTGTGAGGGTTTTAGGCGCCAAGCCAAATTTCTTCAGCCTCCTGAGGTTGAAGAGGCACTGTTGCCTTCTTCACCACACTGTCTATGTGGGTGGACCTTTTCAGATCGTCAGTGATGTGTACGCTGAGGAACTTGAAGCTTTCCACCTTCTCCACTGCGGTCGCGTCAATGTGGATAGGGGCGTGGTCCCTCTGCTGTTTCCTGAAGTCCACGATCAGCTCCTTTGTTTTGTTGACGTTGAGTGAGAGGTTATTTTCCTGGTACCACTCTCCCAGGGCCCTCACCACCTCCATGTAGTCTGTCTCGTCATTGTTGGTAATCAGGCCTACTACTCTTGTGTCGTCTACAAAGTTAATGATTGAGTTGGAGGCGTGATTGAGTTATGAGGCATTTCTAAGTTATATTCTTCAAGAATCAATGGGTAGCCTACATATAATTAATTTATAAGTCCAAAAATGGATGTAGCAACTGCAGATTGCCTATTTAATGTTTATTATTATACATTTTTTGAAGAATTTAGGAATTCAGTGTGATTAGTCCTACACAATTTTGCAATTGATATGCAAAACATACACTCTTAGAACTGGTGGAACAAGGAACCCTGGAGATCTTCAAGGAACCCCTGGAGTTCCTCGAGTAAACATTGCTAGTCAATGGTTCATATTTACACCTTTGGTCAGTTGTCGGGGTTCTTGGAGGAACCTTTAATGTTTCAATGTAGAAAAGGGTTCCTGGAGGAATCCTGGACTGGAGGTGTGGCTTAGTAGAGGCGTGGCTTTCATATAGATATTTTAGGCCACACTTGGGCCTAAACGACATCCCTGTTAATCTCTTATGTTGTATTGTAATCAAATGGCAAAGATAATTCACCCAAATTACAAAATTGTAAATGGGTTTCCTTATCCTGTAAGCAGTTTATGGACAAATTATGACAGCAATTCATGCTTCGGGTTTAGTTTCTCTGGCAGTAAGCAAACGTAGCAGGCTTAGAAAGGAGTTCCAACATCTGTTTTTAAGGGGAAATTGACATTAGGTTGAAAATTCTGTATCCCTGAAAACTGGATGTTGACGTTTTCGTCTGACTCCGCTTAGGCACACTTTCCACATTCTAATGTTTCAACATCTGTGGCGCAAATCCCATTGTAGTCATGGGAACAATATTAGCATTTTTCAGTTATCCAAATCTTCCAAAAGTATACAAAATTGATTGTGAAGCTCAACAAAGTCACTTCTATATGTTTGGAATGTGAACATTGTGATGACAATACAACATAACAGATGAACAGGAATGACATTTATGCCCACGGGTGGCCTAAAAAGATCTAAATCAATGCCACGCCCCTACTAAGCCACACCTCCAGTCCAGGGTTCCTCCATGAACCCTTTGAAACGTTAAAGGTTCCTCCAAGAACCTCTCAACTAACCGAAGGTTCAAATAGGAACCATTGACTAGCAATGGTTCCTTGAGGATCTCCAGGGTTCCTAGAGTCACCACTAATTCTAAGACTGTATGATATTGTTGCGACCTTAACCCAACACCTAATGTTTTTTTTAGCATTTGTGGCACAAATCCCATTCAAGTCATGGGACCGATATAATTTTTTTTTTGCGTTATTATGTCCAAATCATCCAAAAGTAACTCAAATTGATTGTGATGCGCGAAAAATGCTTATATCAGTCCCATGACTTGAATGGGGATTTGTGCCACAAATGCATTTGGAAACAGTGCCAGGGAAACTAAACCAAAGCATAGATTGCTGTCATACCTTGTCCGTAGACTGCTTACAGGGTAAGGAAACTAAAATGTCATTTTGGAATTTGGGTGAACTATCCCTTTAACACATAACCTAGCGACCTCATCAAGGGGTTCGTAACTCTTGGTGTAACAGTTAAAGTGTTGGTTTGACAGTCGCTGAACTCGGGTTTGAGTCCCGGTCCAGGCTACATCTCGAATTAGCTACAATATGATTCCTCATGTTTACGTATTATTAATGACAGCACCAGGGAAAGGTGTGTCTGGTCTCGTTCCAGTGTATAGGGAGTAAATAGTAGAACATGATTTCTCTCCATTAGAACGCAATTAATTTTTTATGGGGCCAATGAAAGAGAGCAGTGAGACAGGCTTTTCCTCGTCTCTGCGAACGCTATAATCAATTAAGGGGAGATAAAATTTACACAGTCCTTGTCTTCCTCTTAGAATGGCATGGGGTCAGATTAAGTCTAATTGAATTCACACAGCAGTAGATTACCCCAGCCAATCTCCTAAATGCATTATGAGGATTAGGATTAAAATGACAGCTAATAAAGAACCCTGTGTTGTTGATTCAAGGATGTAGGCCTATGATGCAGGGTAATAGTATGTTATACTGGAAAATTGCTTTGATGTATCAGCTTTTAGACTGGTTTTGGACCAGTGCTAAACCAACAATTGTTTCTGGTTTGATATGCTGTGAAGGCCATTAAAATAAAGCAAAAAGACTTTGAATGCAACCAAACAATTTTGTCAATTCATGTCTGAAATCATGCAACGTTGAACTGTTCCGAGGTCTGAACATTACCGCAACAAGACTGAACAAAGTGTATTCCAGTGTCACGGCTGTCAAAAGGAGAGGACCAAGGTGCAGAGTGTGTGTAGTTCCACATTTTATTTACTCTGTGAAACTATGCAATACATCAAATAACTGAATAGGCAAAACAACAAACCGTGACGCAGAGAAGAAACAAACACTACTCAAAAATAATCACCCATAGAACCCAGGAAGAAAAAAACCTACTTAAGTATGATCTCCAATTAGAGACAACGAGGACCAGCTGCTTCTAATTGGAGATCATCCCAAACAAACCAACATAGAAATACAAAAACTAGAACCTAAGAACATAGAAATAGAACACATAGAATAAACTCCCCCTGTCACGCCCTGACCTACTCTACCATAGAAAATAACAGCTTACCATGGTCAGGACGTGACATCCAGTCAAATGTTGGCAGTACTCTCACAGTTTCATAACAATGTGAATTATTCCTGTATTAGCTGGTATCTCTGTAGTTTCTTGGAAAAAGAGAGAGCTTAGTCACGTCCCCAGTAACACAATACAGGCCAAATTTAGTCATGTCACTGTTTCGTTTGGACCCTTTTATCTGGGTGTATGGCTAAACGCAACCTTGTCCTATATTCTGGCCTGCCCTAATTTTGCCATATCTAAGCGTTGTAGAGACAAACCTCCAAAGACCTGGCTCATAAGCTGCAAAATATTACATTGACGACAACACAATAATGTTAATAACTCTGCAGTCAATAATATATTAATCTAATACCAAATTCATATGAATCTATGAAAACTCAAACCAGATGTATCCCTCTAATAATGGCAGGCCACTGCATTATACATTTGATTTAATACCAACAATCAAGTCAGTAAACTACAGGTGTAGGATCTTAATTTGATCACTCTTTTGTTGCTGAGAATGATCCTGCGCCGCAGGAAATGCAGATGAGCTTTACAATTTACTTAAAAGTTCACTGAAAACCCACACTAACACTTTTTGTGTACCCTACTTTTGTCCAGCTACAGTGCATTTGGAAAGCTCTTGACTTTTTCCATATTTTGTTATGTTACTGCCTTATACTAAATTAGATTTTTTTTTTAAGTATGTCCTCATCAATCTACATGCAGTACCCCATAATGACAAAGTGAATACAGTTTTTTAGATTTTTTGGCAAATGTATTAAAAACAAAAAACAGAAATACCTTATTTACATAAGTATTCAGACCCTTTGCTATGAGACTCGAAATTGAGCTCAGGTGTATCCTGTTTCCATTGATCATCCTTGAGATGTTTCTACAACTTGACTGGAGTCCACCTGTGGTAAATTCAATTGATTGGAGATGATTTGGAAAGGCACACACCTGTCTATATAAGGTCCCACCGTTGACAGTGCATGTCAGAGAAAAAAAACAAGCCATGAGGTCTAAGGAAATGTCCATAGAGCCCCGAGACAGGATTGTGTCGAGGCACAGATCCGGGGAAGGGTACCAAAAAATGTCTGCAACATTGAAGGTCCCCAAGAACACAGTGGCCTCCATCATTCTTAAATGGATGAAGTTTGTAACCACCAAGATTCTTCCTAGAGCTGGTCGTCCGGCCAAACTGAGCAATCGGGGGAGAAGGGCCTTGGTCAGGGAGGTGACCAAGAACCTGATCATTCTGACAACTCCAGAGTTCCTTTGTTGAGATGGGAGAACCTTCCAGGACAACCATCTCTGCAGCACTCCACCAATCAGTCCTTCATGGTAGAGTGGCCAGATGGAAGTCACTCCTCAGTAAAAGGCACATGACAGCCCACTTGGAGTTTGCCAAAGGACTGAGACCATGAAAAACAAGATTCTCTGGTCTGATGAAACCAATATTGAACTCTTTGGCCTGAATGCCAAGCGTCACGTCTGGAAGAAACCTGGCACCATCCCTACGGTGAAGCATGGTGGTGGCAGCATCATGCTTTGGGGATGTATTTCAGCGGATCAAGGGAAAGATGAACGGAGCAAAGTACAGAGAGATCCTTGATGAAACCCTGCTAAAGAGCACTCAGACCTGAACCCGATCGAACATCTCTGGAGATACCTGAGAATAGCTGTGCAGCGACACTCCCCATCCAACCTGACAGAGCTTGAGAGAATCTGCAGAGAAGAATGGGTGAAACTCCCCAAACACAGGTGTGCCATGCTTGTAGCATCATACCCAAGAAGACCCGAGGCTGTAATCGCTGCCAACGGTGCTTCAACGAAGTACTGAGTAAAGGGTCCGAATACTTATGTAAAATGTGATATTTCAGTGTTTTTATTTATGATAATTTAGCAAAAATGTCTAAAAACGTGCTTTCGTTTCGTCATTATGGGGTTATTGTGTGTTGATTGATGAGGGGAGGAAAAAACAATTTAATCCATTTTAGAATAAGGTCGTAACGTAACAAAATGTGGGAAAGTGGAAGGGGTCTGAATACTTTCCGAATGCACTGTAACAGCCTAACCACCTATCAAGCAACATTATGGACTAAAACATAAAAATCCTGTTGCTGCAGGATTATTTTGCTACGATAATAATGGTAAAAAGAAGATCTGACATCTGTATCAAGTCAGTAAACTGAAATGCCTCCCAGGGGATGTAATTATCTCATGCTTGGTAGTTGCTTCATCCAACAGATGTGAAAGGGTGAAATAGCAATGGCATTTAACATCTTAGATCACATCAAACCCCCAACCGTCTCATGGGTATCATCCACCCACTATTAAAGGAGTTTATTAGCCAACTGAAATCACAGTCAAGATGTCCAGCAAGCAGCACATCATTCTCCAATCAGGTCCCTTGGTTGATTGCTTGGCAACCAAAAGGAGAAGGAGGGAGCGAATTGACACTGTAAAAATAGAACATCAATAACTTGGTGTCTTGACAAAAAGATGCAGCAGAAGCTATAAATAGTCTCAGAGCTCTGAACCAGGTACCCTGCCTGTACAGTATATCTCTATTGTCTTTCAGCCATGATTGACAGATACAGTAACACTTCATAAACATAAACTGGGGAATTCGGCTTGCTGAAATACTGTATCTGATAAAGATGATGCATTGATATCCTTAATTAAAAAAGTTAATTTTGCTTGCTAGAGTCATTGACATATGATAAAAACTGTAGTGTAGGTAAAAGTAGCCAAGGCCTACTTTAATAAAATAAATACAATATACAATAATAACACACACGCTATTGCTAATTAAGGCCAGGCTTCACAGGCTGAAATTACATTTTTGCATCTACCTATCTGTAATGGGTTTCGTCGGAAGGAGTGGACCAAAACGCAGCGTGGTAAGTGTTCATGATTTATTTATCACCGAAACACTCAAACAAAGAAACGAAAAGCGCACAGTTCTGTCAGGTACAGACTGCAAAATAGAAAACAACTACCCACAAACACAGGTGGGAAAAGGCTGCCTAAGTATGATTCCCAATCAGAGACAACGATAGACAGCTGCCTCTGATTGGGAACCCTACTCAGCCAACACAAAGAAATAGATAACATAGAATGCCCACCCCACATCACACCCTGACCTAACCAAAATGAGAAATACAACGGCTCTCTAAGGTCAGGGCGTGACACTATCCATTTTGAGGTTTGTTTGTGTTTTGGTCCATTAGTATTTTCAAAAAGTAAACATAAACATTTCAAAAACTTGATGGAAATGTATATTTTCTTTAGTTCATCATACTACTGTCATTAACATTTTAATTTTATTCACTTTAAAGTGGACTTACATCAATAATTTCGAATTGCATTTAAAGTACATGTCTAATATTTTACAGATAGAAATATGAAAGAAGTATTTATCCACAATCTGCTCTGGACAAGTTAGCGTCTTAACAAAATGAAACCGAAATATTTAGGCGGACTTCATCCAGTGTCCCAATTTTTTGGGAGGCATAATATGCAAATTTGTGAATATTTAATGAGATATCGCCTCAGTTGCATATTTTAATAAAATATTTCCTATTTTTCTATTTGTGCCTACGTTCAACTGGTTTACAGTGCATTCGGAAAGTATTCAGACCCCTTTCACTTTTTCAACATTTTATTACGTTACAGCCTTGTTCTAAAATTGATTTAATTGCTTTTTCCCCCTCATCAATCTACACACAATACCCCATAATGACAAAGCAAAAACAGGTTTTTAGACATTTTTGCAAATGTATTACAAATAAAAAACACTGAAATATCACATCTACATAAGTATTTAGACCTTTTACTCAGTACTTTGTTGAATCCCCTTTGGCAGTGATTACAGCCTCGAGTCTTCTTGGGTATGTCGCTACAAGCTTGGCCCACCTGTATTTGGGGAATTTCTCCCATTCTTCTCTGCAGATCCTCTCAAGCTCTGTCAGGTTGGATGGGGAGTGTTGCTGCACAGCTATTTTCAGGTCTCTCCAGAGATGTTCGATCGGGTTCAAGTCCGGGCTCTGGCTGGGCCACTCAAGGACATTCAGAGACTTGTCCCGAAGCCACTCCTGCGTTGTCTTGGATCTGTGCTTAGGGTCGTTGTCCTGTTGGAAGGTGAACCTCCGCCCCAGGTTTTCATCAAGGATCTCTGTACTTTGCACCGTTCATCTTTCCCTCGATCCTGACTGGTCCCTGTCACCGAAAAACATCTGCCACCATCATGCTTCACCGTAGGGATGGTGCCAGGTTTCCTACAGACGTGAGGCTTGGCATTCAGGCCAAAGAGTTCAATCTTGGTTTCAACAGACCAGAGAATCTTGTTTCTCATGGTCTGAGAGTCCTTTAGATGCCTTTTGGCAAACTCCAAGCGGCTGTCATGTGCCTTTTACCGAGGAGTGGCTTCCGTCTGAGCACTCTACCATAAAGGCCTAATTGGTAGAGTGCTGCAGAGATGGTTGTCCTTCTGGAAGGTTCTCCCATCTCCTCAGAGGAACTCTGGAACTCTGTCAGAGTGACCATCGGGTTCTTGGTCACCTCCCTGACCAAGGCCCTTCTCCCCCGATTGCTCAGTTTGGCCGGGCAGCCAACTCTAGGAAGAGTTTTGGTGGTTCCAAACTTTTTCCATTTAAGAATGATGGAGGCCACTGTGTTTTGGGGGACCTTCAATGCTGCAGACATTTTTTGCTACCCTTACCCAGATCTGTGCCTCGACACAATCCTGTGTCGGAGCTCTACGGACAATTCCTTCAACCTCATGGCTTGGTTTTTGCTCCAACATGCTCTGTCAACTGTGGGATCTTATATAGACAGGTGTGTGCCTTTCCAAATCATCTCCAATCAATTGAATTTACCACAGGTGGACTCCAATCAAGTTGTAGAAACATCCCAAGGATGATCAATGGAAACAGGATGCACCTGAGCTCAATTTTGAGTCTCATAGCAAAGGGTCTGAATACTTATGTAAATAAGGTATTTCTGTTTTTTATATTTAATACATTTGCAAAAAAAAAAAGGTAAACCTGTTTTCACTTTGTCATTATGGAGTATTGTGTGTAGATTGCTGAGGAAAAAATAATAATTGAATCAATTTTAGAATAAGGCTATAACGTAACAAAATGTGGATAAAGTGAAGGGATCAGAATACTTTCTGAACGCACTGTAAGTTGATTGTGATATGATTACGGGGAGAAATTACCCCATTAGGATGTGGTGTCTGGCCTTAATCGCCTGCAACAAGCAATAATACCAGATCACATAATCTCATGTTGAACTACATTACTACCACTTTAAGGTGCATAATACCCTTGGAGGACTGCTCCAAAACAGCCATTAACACAATATGTAGCTAGGTGCCAGAGGACAGCTGGTGGGAAGAGCTATAGAAGTATGGGCTCATTGTAATGACTGGAATGGAATAAATAGAACGGTATAAACACATCAAACATATGGAAACCACGTTTTGCCTCGGTTCCATTTATTCCATTCCAGACATTACAATGAGCATGTCCTCCTATCCCACCAGCCTCCTCTGCTAGGTGCCCAAGTTAGGATGAGATAAGAAGCACTAATGAGATATCATGTTAGGATGAGATGAGAAGCACTAACGAGATATCATGTTAGGATGAGATGAGAAGCACCAACGAGACATCAAGTTAGGATGAGATGAGAAGCACTAACGAGATATCATGTTAGGATGAGATGAGAAGCACTAACGAGATATCATGTTAGGATGAGATGAGAAGCACTAACGAGATATCATGTTAGGATGAGATGAGAAGCACTAACGAGATATCAAGTTAGGATGAGATGAGAAGCACTAACGAGATATCATGTTAGGATGAGATGAGAAGCACTAACGAGATATCATGTTAGGATGAGATGAGAAGCACTAACGAGATATCATGTTAGGATGAGATGAGAAGCACTAACGAGATATCATGTTAGGATGAGATGAGAAGCACTAATGAGATATCAAGTTAGGATGAGATGAGAAGCACTAACGAGATATCATGTTAGGATGAGATGAGAAGCACTAACGAGATATCAAGTTAGGATGAGATGAGAAGCACTAACGAGATATCATGTTAGGATGAGATGAGAAGCACTAACGAGATATCATGTTAGGATGAGATGAGAAGCACTAACGAGATATCATGTTAGGATGAGATGAGAAGCACTAACGAGATATCATGTTAGGATGAGATGAGAAGCACTAATGAGATATCATGCCAGAACAGCTTTTGATATGCTATTTTTATGTGCATTCCCATGTTTTTTCTCTTCATGCCCTGATGTACTTCAATGGCCTATATGTATTATGACCACTGTATCAAAGGCAATTAAAACATGTACAAAGAGTAAACCCTGTCTTGTCCACCAGACATATCTCCCGGGGAGGATGGATGTTGCCCGGGCAACCCTCATAAATGGCAAATGACGTCAAGTAGGTAGGTGAAATACCAGGGAGAGCCAGAGCTTCTATGCATAATGGTTCATTAAAAAGAAAGAAAGAAAGAAAAAAAAAGGCCCTCTTGAAGAGCGCTGAAGTGACTTAAAATATGCCCTCTGTGGAGGAGAATAGATGTTGATACGCCCAGCGTTCCACATGCTTTCACCGCCCTGGCGTGGCCTCACCCATTTGGAACAACTATTCAGCAACCATCTCACCATCTGGTGAACTGTAAAATAAATGCTTTATAATTTATATCATTTGACATCCATGGTTTTGAGATGGCTGGTCTGGGTTTGTATGTGCTCATTGCTGATCTATACACTGGTCTTTTTTTTCATATGAACCTGCTCTGTTAGCTGTATTTCTACATGGGAATGTATAAAATGATATTGTGTGTGTATACTGTGTATACTCACTGAAACTCAGTCTATGTAACTGCAAATACAATAAGATAGATCAACCTTGTTCCCTATCCCAAACCTGATAAACCCTCTAACCCATTTCAGAGGGACACACTGCTGTTTTCCAAAAACAAATCATCAATCGCAATATCTTGAAAATGTTATAGAGTGTAACTACTATGTTCCCATGGAAGGTTCTGGTCTTATCTCTGTGCTATTGTTGGCCCATAAGAGACACAGTGGCAGCTGGCTGAAGTGTCCTTGTCATTTCTGTGATAATGCCTCTCGTGCAGTGTCGAAATCACACACTCAAGAATCGTGACAAAGATAGTGATAGTGCAACTCAGTATACAGATGGAACGGGCCAAGTAACCACCAGATGTGGTCTACATTGGGCCAAGTATTCACCAGATGTGGTCTACATTGGGCCAAGTAACCACCAGATGTAGTCTACAATGGGCCAAGTAACCACCAGATGTACTCTACAATGGGCCAAGTAATCACTACATGTAGTCTACAATGGGCGAAGTAACCACCAGATGTGGTCTACATTGGGCCAAGTATTCACCAGATGTGGTCTACATTGGGCCAAGTAACCACCAGATGTAGTCTACAATGGGCCAAGTAACCACCAGATGTACTCTACAATGGGCCAAGTAATCACTACATGTAGTCTACAATGGGCGAAGTAACCACCAGATGTGGTCTACATTGGGCCAAGTAATCACCAGATGTGGTCTATATTGGGCCAAGTAATCACCAGATGTAGTCTACAATGGGCCAAGTAATCACCAGATGTAGTCTACAATGGGCCAAGTAACTACCAGATGTTGTCTACAATGGGCCAAGTAATCACCAGATGTGGTCTACATTGGGCCAAGTAATCACCAGATTTGGGCTACATTGGGCCAAGTAATCACCAGATGTAGTCTACAATGGGCCAAGTAATCACCAGATGTGGTCTACATTGGGCCAAGTAACCACCAGATGTAGTCTAATATGCCTCAGGATAAACACAGGCACATTCTCTGGAAAGTTGCTTTGGTGCCCTACTTGAAATGGTTCCAATGTTTGTGGAAGAACCTATGAGCAGAGAGCAGTGTTTCCATATACAGTAGTCAACACACCATGTTTAAGGAGAAGTAGCCGCTTAAACGGCATGAGTATTTTGCTTTGTTTTTAAGGAGGAAGCTGAAGAGACTGTTAGAAGAAGTGAGAAAAGGCGTGTAGCACAAGGGGGTTCCCAGTTAGACTTGCTCAAATCAGGGATGCAATAAAATAAAAAAAACAGGACATGAGCTGACCTGCTGTACTTTTCCTATGACATATCCTGAGTCACTTAAATGCCCTGAGTCACTGAAATATCCTGAAATGTTCAGCTCTCACGGAAATGTTCAATTCTCACTGAAATGTTCAACTTTCTCTGAAATGTTCAACTTTCTCTGAAATGTTCAATTGTCTCTGAAATGTTCAACTCTCACTGAAATGTTCAAACTCTTTTTGAGAAATTAGGAAAAGGTCAGTTTCCAGAATTGACAGTAACTGTTCTGGGTTCTATTGACAGTCAAGATTTTTTTTTTAAATATTTCCACTTGGCCGCCCTCTCTAGTCATCAAATAATAATACAAAAAGGACTGCGCATCTCTTCACAGTCGAAACCCTGTGATACCCGATTACTAATTTATTAGTAGGCATAAGCCCGCAATTAATTTGATTTGACATTTTGGTGCACACCAGGCTCAAGACACACGATAAGACCAAGGCATTACCTCAGACTTTGATACCACACACACACACACACACACACACACACACACACACACACACGCAAATACACAAATAAATACACACACATACGCACAAAAAAGCACACACACACACACACATCCCACCCCACCACACCTTGCTTGAAGCAACACACACATCTGATCTGTCTGGCTTACCTACTACACACATTTTTCAAGCCATAAATCCACACAACAAAAAACAGGATTGACAGTAAAATGCATTCAGCTTTTACCTTTTTTTTCTCAGTGTAGATAAATGGGAGAGGAAGTAGACGTTTTCCACATATGTCCTTAAGTGCATGAACTGTAAGCAGACGGACGGCGTGAGGTTTTAGTTCTTCCTCTACACTCAGTGACTAAATATTGCAAGGAAGAGCAGTTAATGTAGACAGCTGATACATGAGGCAGAGGGCTGGGTGTGTGTGTGTGGTTGGAGTGGTGGAGGGGGACCTGAGGAAAAGAGAAAGTGGGGGGAGAAGTACTTCTTTTTTTAAAGGGACAGAACTTTATTTCTGAGAGGTAGACAGCTTGACAATGGCAGTCATTAAAATACTATGCAATTTATATGATGCAACTGTCAGAGC